>NW_022883030.1:0-32301 GCF_011952255.1 Bombus vosnesenskii
GTTTCTGAGATATAAAGAATGTGATATTGTTATAACTAGAGTGAAGACTGAAACAGACAATCCAGACTGGGATAAAAAGGATCTGAAGGCGATAAATATAATTTACAGTGCCTTCTCAAATAGACAATTAGAATATATTAGGGAAGAAAAAGCAGCGTATGAAATAATGAAAAAGTTCGACGAAGTGTACTTGAAAGAATCGACGGCACTAGATCGTGTGCAGAAGGAGATTGGAGAAGATAAGTCTTGATAAATACAGTGGTTCAGCATCGTTTTTTAGCGATCTTGAAAAATTAATAAATGAATTAAAAGGTGCAGGCGCAAAAGTGAGTGAGAGGGAAAAGCTGAATTACATGATAAATACGTGTTACGTCGCGTAGCTCTACCTAGCCCAGGCCACACACCGCGGGCAAGATGGCAACCAGATGTCTTCGGATACTCACTGCGTACCCTCAATAGTCTCAAGTATCTTCCATAAATCTTAGGCATTTCCTAGTCGAGGTCCTTCAAACTGAACAAACGTCTGTTTCCAAAGCATTTCTAAAGACCTTTGTCTACTACGGCTTGACAAGGGAAAGTTGGTTTTTCTCACGTATGATGCAACTTTCCTCCCACGAACCACTTTCTCTCGAGGGCGGTTAAGACCCTTCGTTTAACCAATTAACAACGAAGACTATTTCCCTCACTCCCTTAGTCAAAATCGTCACCAACAAATTCGATGGTCCCGTGCGCTAGACACACCCATCCTTAGCTTTCCTCCGCCACAGCATCGTCTCCGAACATCACTGACTTTACATCCTTCGAACAGTCAACATCTTTCGACCGGGTTTACACCCGAAGATCAGTCAGTCTCAATCAAGCATCTGGTCAAGCGGTCAGCAATTCGAATACAGTGGGTCGACAAATCCATCAGTATACGCGATAATCCGTCTAGAGACTCAGGTCGCACTCATTCGTAGTCATCTCATAACAAATATTCATTTTGTGTTACACCGAAGTTGTTGGTTTGTGAAAATATATAATAACCTGTTAGCAACAGCGTTATCCTTCATTTAACTACCCTTATTATCCTAAACGAAATAAGGGATCGAGCGATTCGCGGCGTCGATTAGCAAATCGTAACGGGAATTTACGACTCCCGTTGGCGCGCTTCTTCGAGATCGCGTCTCCCCGCGAACGTGCGAAAACAATACGTTACCCGAAGAGTATAGCTACATAGCGGATATAATAGATGCAGTGAAAGAAGAGAAACAAACGGTAGCGTGCGTGAAGAATAATAGAATAGAAATAGCGGAAAAGAAAGATAAGTCTAATCGAGGAGAAATGAAAACTAATGCCTTTGCTGCAAAAAAGGAAGGATGCTTCAAATGTGGAAGAGTGGGATATTTTGCATGAGAGTGTCAAAATGGCGTCCAAGCGGGAAGCAGTAACAGTTATCGGCGTGGGTCAACACGTGGTCGCAGCAGAGGAAGAGGAAACAAAGGCAATACGAACGGGGGGCGTGGAAACTTCCATCGTCAATCAGCAGCCGGCACGAGCGAATATGGCAACTCAGGAGCAGGCATATGGATGGCAACAGCGCACGCAGCACCCAGCAGCGAGATGAACGAGATAAGTGGTAACGAAATAACATGCCTATTAGATAGCGGTTGTACCGATCACATTATTAACGACGTAAATTATTTTGATAAATCTATCGACCTTAAAGAACCGGTAAATATATATGTCGGAGATAAGAGGACACCGGTGCCTTCTCTCTGAAACCTCGGGAAAATCCATAAAAACATTGTAATTAAAATCTACAGTTGTAACTAAACGATTTGCCATCATTCTAACCAATTGTATTTGTTTGAGACTTGTGACAATGAGCTTGGGCTCAAGGCGACAATTAGTCGCCGAACGTAGCCGCGGTCAACGGGACGAACTCTCCACCTAACAAAGGCATTGAGTAATCCTATAGCTCTCCTTAAAAGAAAGATTTGTAGCGGCACGTGACAGTAAACATTCCAACGGTTTCTGTCCCGTAGCTTGCCACACGCAGATCCTATTCTCGGGGCAGGATGTTTACCAGATGTCGACGCGTCTCCACAGTACGTGATCGGCTAGCCCGAGGACCGTCATAAACACTAATATCTAGTTACCTAAAATCCTTCAACAGATACACAGTCTTTGTCCCAGTTACGAGAAGACAGGAGAGACCTATTTTTCCACGAACGACGTCTTCCACTAGCAACCCTCCCTCAAGGGCAGCTAGCATCCTTTTCTAACTACCGATATGGAGATTGGCCAATTAGCAGCAACGTCAATTTCCCTTACTTTCCGAACGAAGGCTTTCCCCGACGAATCCGATGATCTCGTGTCCTTAGACACACCCCGTCATAGTTTTCCTCTGGGGTATCACCGGGACGGAAAGTCATTCTCTCTTGCGGTCTCATCGACAAAAAAAAGGATTAACTCCTTACGGTCAGCGAATACTAACACAGAATCCGACTTAGATTTTTTGCGAGTGCGTACGACTACCGTCCCGTTGTCCGCGGATTCGTTATTGAACCTAGGATCATGGTCATTAGTCTCTCGAGTATCTAATCACCACGGTTACTTGTCCGGTTCTATGGTAATCGTATTTGCACTAGCCAATGTCTTCTCTATTGCATAACGACGACGTGTAATCCAAACGAAGAGTCGCTTTACGCCCCTAACCCTAACTCTAATGTTATCCCGACATATATTTGGGCGATAATAGATCGATAAAGGCAACAAAAGTATGAAATGTTATAAGCTATTTTGAAGCATTTGAAAAACGAAATAAAATAAATATGAATAAAATTTTTTATGTGAAAGAAATGTCCGCAAACTTGATTAGTTTCGGCAAGTTAACGAATAATAATATGGTTATTTCAAAAGGAAATATTGCAAAAATAATAGATGAGAACAATAAACTTACAGCTTTAGCGGTCAAAGAGAATGGTACATATAAAATGAAAAGTATATTGAAAGGAAGAAGCACTTAGTAAACAGTGGCGAACGTAGTGATATGAGTAAAAAGGAAAGATGGCATAGGATGCTAGAACACGTAAATTTTAAATATTTAGAGATTTTGGGTAAAGAGCAGCTAGTGACTGACATACCGAATGAATTTGAAAAGGAACTTTTGAAATGTAGGGTGTGTATAGAAAGCAAAATGCATAACTTACCTTTCAAAAATAATCGAACTAAGGCTAGGGAAATAATGGAAATTATTCATACGGACGTATGTGGTCCCTTTAAGACTACCGGGTTCAATGGAGAAAAATATTTCATTTTATTTATCGATGATTATAGTAAAATAGCTAGGATCTATTGTATAAAATCAAAAGATGAGGTCTTTGATTCTTTCGTACAGTTCATAAATGAAGCCGAAAATTTAACGGGCAAGAGGTTAAAAATATTAAGATGCGATAATGGTAAAGAATATTTAAATAATCGAATTTATAAATTTGCTAGGGATAAAGGTATAAGAATAAATAATTGCCCAACATACGTACATGAATTAAACGGGACAGCGGAAAGGTATAATAGAACAGTGATGGACATGGCGCGTTGCTTGTTAGCGAAAGCGAAAGTACATAAAAGGTACTGGCCGGAAATAGTTTGTACAGCGGCATACTTGAAAAATCGAATATTAGCGAATACTATAGAAAGAAAGACACCTTTTGAAATATTCTTCGGGAGAAAACCAAGTGTTAAAAATCTACATCTATATGGAAGTAAAGTTTTTGTAAGAAGGCCAGAACAAAAAAGAGTTTCTAAATGGGATAAGAAGGCAGATATGGGAATTCTGTTAGGATATAGTGAAGTAGGTTAGAGAGTCCTATTAGGTGTAAAAATAACAGTAGCGACATGTAGAGGTCGTAGAAACAGACAAAAATGTATCGGTTTTGAGGAGAATTCATTCGATGCAGTTAGCGACGATAGTAAAGATAATTATTTATTGGACAGCATGAATAAGGAAGAGTTAGAAAGTAGAGAAGATGAAAATGATCATAGTTTTGAAAGCTTAGAGATTCCTAGGAGATCTACACGTAATAAGAAAACTCCAGTAAGGTATCCAGAAAAGGAAAACAGTAGTGAGATTCACGCAAATTATTGTAGAGTAGATCTCCTTTGCACATTTGAGGAGGCGATTTGTTGTGAAAATAGTGAAGATTGGAAACAGGCTATGGATAAAGAAATAGAGTGTCTCTATAAAAACAAAACTTGGAAATTGGTAGAGAGGGTAAAAGGCAAAGAAGTATTAGATGTAAAATGGGTTTACACGAGAAAATCAGAGGGCAGGTATAAGGCTAGATTAGTGGTAAGAGGATGTCAACAAAGAAACGTAGTCGTTGATGACATATATTCTCTTCTCTTCTATCATATTGTTGTCAAAATGGATTAATCATTCAGCAAATGGATGTAAAAACTGCCTTTTTAAATGGCGAAGTAAGTTCGGAGGTATATGTAAATCAAGCAAAGGGATATGCAGACGGAACGAATATAGTTTGTAAATTATCGAAAGCGCATTATGGGTTAAAAGAAAGTCCGAGGGACTGGTATGAGCGTTTTGATAGGTATGTGACGACATTGGATTTTAAGAAGAATAACATAGAGTTGTGCCTATATACTCATGGAGAGGGGGAAAATGTTGTTTATTTGCTAATATATGTAGACGATTTGTTAATCTGTAGTAAAAACAAAAAAAGGATACAAAATGTAAAGAAGCTATTACCTGATAAATTTTAAATGAAAGATTTAAGTGAAGTGAAAGAATATTTTGGAATAAATATAGAGTATGATTATATAAAAAATGAAATGAAACCAAGCCAAACGAAATACATTGAATCATTAGCGAATAAATATAAATTACAAAACAGCAAATTGTACTGTACACCAACGGAAACAAATTTAAAAATAGAAAACGCTGAGATAAACAGAAATGACATTGGATACAAGAACTTAATTGGTGCATTGCTGTATATTAGTACAAATACCAGACCCAATATAAGTTATAGTGTGAATTATCTTAAGTAGATTTCAAGATTGTTGTAGCGAGACACATTTTAAATATGCTTTGCGAATATTGAAATATTTAATATTAAAGATTTAAGGTTACATTAGAAAAGGAATGAAAAGTGTGAAACGATAGATTGTTATGTGGACGCTGATTGGGCAGGAGATCATTTAGATAGAAAATCTACTTCTGGATATGTAATTAAATTGTATGGAAATGTAATCGGTTGGAAATCTAAAAAACAAAGGTGTGTGACAAAAGCCTGAACGTATGCAGAGTATGTAGCTCTATCGGAAGCGGTGAGTGAATTAATGTTTATTAGAGAAATTATGAAGGTCTTCAATGTAAATCTAGACAATAACCCTGTAAAAAATTATGACGATAACTCTGGAGTGATAAGTATAGCAAAGTACGGAAATTTCACAAAAAATTCTAAACACATTGAAGTTCATTACCACTACGTTCACGAATGCTTAAAGGAAAATAAGATAAATATAATTTAAGTAGGTACAGACGAAAATACTACATAGGTTCTCTAGGAGGTTTTTCTATGTGCGATAGTCGAATCAAAGATTTGAATTTTTCGATTTGATCTACAGTGTTTATATTTTCAATAATGTTAGAAATTTGGACTGAAAACTTACCACCATTGATAAAGCATACTGGCGTTGGCTTTCCGTCGAAGTATACAATTTTTTGAACGATTTCTCCCGATGCGAGGG
This sequence comes from Bombus vosnesenskii, assembly GCF_011952255.1. Lineage (NCBI taxonomy): Eukaryota > Metazoa > Arthropoda > Insecta > Hymenoptera > Apidae > Bombus > Bombus vosnesenskii. Next base: position 5,752 of record NW_022883030.1, read on the forward strand.
TTGGTTCTTGCTGCAGCAGAAGAGTATTATTATCTAATTTTAATGTTTTATTGGAGAGTTCGAATCGATATTGATTTAAACCGGGTAAGCCTAATATGACGTCTTCTATGATAGGGAAATTATCATCTACTAAGGAAAATTCTATCTCTTTGTTGAATAAATTTAGTTTAATTTTGGAATTGGATTCGTATTTGGAATGTTCCATGGAGAATTTCTATGTGTCTGGTATTATTGTTCTTCCTGGGTAGCATCCTCGTTTAAGCAAGTTGATTCCTGCTCCCGAGTCAACGAGAAATCGCAATCCTGGTCGTCCTAGTAATTGTAGTCGTATTGTGGGTAGTATTCCTGAGGTAGCATTGTTAATTCTGATTGTTCTTGATTGTAGTTTATTCCTGGAGAGGCTTTTGTTTGAGGCGGTATTCGAAAATTTTGGCATTGATTGGCAAGGTGTCCCAATCGATTGCATTTGAAACATTTCGTTTGTGGCCTTTCGTTTAATGGTCGATTTTCAAGCTTTGTAAAATTATTCATTCTTGGTTGAATGTGTTGTGTGGGTGAAGTTTTGTTATTCATGTTACTTGTAATCGTGAAGCGGTTACCTACTGGACGAGACGTCTGGTTACGATAAGATGGTGGAGTGGTTGTTTGTCGTGTCATCCGTCTGCGAGCGTTGTCTTCGCGAAAGTATTTTTTTCCTGCATCGATGATGTTTGGGGGGGGGGGTAGCCAATAGCACGTGTCCTATTTCTGAACGAAGGCCTCTTACATAGTCAATCACAGAAACCATATATAGTCGATCGTTCATCGCTCATCGAGTTAGTTCGTCTTTATATTCATTGGTAATGCTGTATTGAAGTTTGTTGAAAACACGTCGAAATCTAATGTTATAATTTTGCACGCTTTCGGATATTCCTTGCTTTATCACTCTTAACTGATCTTGGTGTTCTCTTACTGATGTTTGAGTAGTTACGTTACGTCTTAATCCTTCGTACAGAGTTTCGAATTCGTTAATATGGATATTGCGGATTGTCATTGCGGCTTTTCCTACAATTTTCTCTACTTTGATCATTTTTAATAATAACGTTTGTTCGCTACACATCATTCTCATTTCTTTTATTTCACGAATAAAATCTTATACACTTATATCGTTTTCTCCTTTTAGTATCGGAGATACTAAACAGCTTTTAGATTTCCAGAGTTTGCAGCTGTTGGATTGGATGGTTGGACATATGTTGGTGGCTTTTGTGGCATAGGTGGAGGTGGATTAGTATCGTGTTTTAATACTGATATATTATCGTCATCGTCAGTCATCATAGAACCGAATTCAGTTGATTTTACGTTTATTTGTGGTAGTTTAACACGAGAGAGGTTTCTACTTAATATTTCCATTTCGTTAGCGCGTTTTCTATTTTCTTCGTTCGCTAATTTTAAAGCATTCTTTATTTCGTTAAATTGTTGTCGAAATTCTTCGTTCTGTCTCTGTATTAAGTCTAAAATTGCTCTGGTAGAGGAATCGAGTGATCCCGTTTTATTTTGAACTCCACTTGTAGAGGGTAAACTTGTCTCGGCTTTTGAGTCTTTCTTGTTCATATTGTCTCTTCGCTAGAGTTACTAGAGAAACTAACTTTTCGCGTTCTATATTGTTTAAAAGAATTCCGACTTTTCTCACCTTGATACGTAAGTTCGTAGAATGAGGTTCCCTTGCGGTGTTTTCCTCTGTGGCGCGTTCAAATGTGTTGTTTGAGTGTCAAACTCGTTCTGTTGATTTGTTCTATGCTGACAGTGGCCTCGTTGATTTGGTCCACCGTGGTAAATTATTGACAGCAAAGTTCATAACACAAGTAGTTCGAATCCTTCGATCTTCAATAATGTCCGTAGACCGAAATCGTAACTTCGTTTACACTGAAGCGAATGGATCCTGGCAGGATCGCCAAAATGTCACGTAAAAATAATGGGAAAATAATAATAAAAAAATGTTGGGTTCTTGAACCAGAGTTAGAGGTACCTTTATTTTATAATAGGATTACAAGTGTGCGATTTGACCGTTACCGAAAGACTGAAAGACTCGATCAAGACACAGCCCTTCTAGATGTTCGTTTATCTTATGCCTATGTGCCGAATTCATATTCCTTTGTTTTGGGAGTCGGTGTCGTGTGCAAGGCGGTTCAGGTTTCCTGAGTCTGTTGGAGATATTTGTTGACGTTACATGTACGTCAAGACTGTGTAAGTGTCACGAGGCAAAACAATAATATGAGTCGCTCTCGATTTGCATCGTTCTCTAACTCATGCGCCGCTACATACTTATATAGCTATTATTGCTTACAACCTAGCGTATGCAGTTGTGTATGGGGCCTTAAGTTCACTGTTTATAGATACTGCTAGGAATTAATCGAACGAATTCAACGCAGTCGCGTTTACAGTGTTCCGTATTATCGGAAATGCCGAATTCGCGTGGTTTCGCTTTGACGTTCGTCCACGTTGACGATTGTTCAAAGAACAACCGAGAGGCCTCCGCGTCGCAGCTACGAAAGACATCGAAGCCGCGACACCCTTCAGTGACTTCCCTATCTTTTCCTAAAACCAAGGATGACGCAACTCAGGCAATCGTTACAAGCGTTCGAACTTCACATTTTCTTACCATACTATCAACAAAAAATGAAAGCTGGTTTTCAATGAGTCATTATATAATTATATGTCAGAGATGAAAGAACACCGGAGCCTTTGGAATTTTAGATAATCCCGCAACATTGTAACCTAGAGTCTACTATAGCTGTAATTGAACAATTGTAGTTATTCAATCCGATTGTAATTGTTCGAGATTAGTGACGGTGAGCTTTGGCTCGAGGTGACAGTCTGTCGCCCAACGTAGCCGCGGTCAAGGGATGAACGCTTTGCCTAACAAAGGTATGGAGTAATTCTATAGCTCTCCTTAAAAGAAATATTCGTGGCGACACGCGACAGTAAACATTCCAACGGTTTCTGTCCCGTGGCTCGCCACACGCAGACCCTATTCTTCGAGTAAGATGATTGCCAGATGTCGATGCGTCTCCGCAGTACATGTTCGGCTAGCCCGAGGGCCCGTTATAAATCTTAAGGTTTAGTTAACTAAAGTCCTTCAAACAGACAAACAGTCTTTGTCCCAACTACGGGAAGATAGGGGAGACATATTTTTCAACGAGCGGCGTCTCCCACTAGCAACTGTCCCTCGAGGGCGGCTAGCATCTTTTTCTAACCACCGATATGGAGATTGACCAATTAGCAGCAACGTCAATTTCCCTTACTTCCTAAACGAAGGCTTTCCTCGACGAATCCGATGATCTCGTGTCCTTAGACACACCCCATTATAGTTTTCCTCTGTGGCATCATCGGGACGGGACGGGCATTCTTTTACGCGCTCCCGTCGACCAAAGAGTAACGTCTTTACGCTCAGCAATTATTTTTACGAATCAGACTTAGATTCAGCGAGAACGCCCATCTGTCATCCCGTTGGCCGCGGATTCGTTATTGAACCGGAGATCACTGTCACTAGTGTCGCGGACGTCTCACCGCCGTGGTAGATTGTCAAGCCTGTGTTATTCATACCTGTGTCAATAAATCGTATCTTCGTTACACCGCAACGATGGCTACCTTCAATGAAGACTCCTCAAACACGGACAACCCTATCCCCAATGTCATTCCGACATATATATCCACCGAAAATGCGCTCTTGTAGACAAACGCTCGATTCGCGTCATAGCTTTTAAAGCTTGTCGCATCTCAATCCGTTGGAAAAAGTTTTTCCTGTAGCATATTTTATTTTTACGAACCAACAAGGTCTTTGTTTATTTCCTTCTTTTTTTTGCTCCAATTTCCCCATTGCTTTACCAAGGATAGTATTTCAGAGCCATTAGTCAAGTTCATTATAACAATAAACGTACGTTTCGGAAACATTTTGTGCTGTGAAACAGAATACACTAAAGTTTGAAGGTCACATCGATTTTCGAAAGTTTATAAATGGAGGTGTATGACAGTATCACCAGCTGTTGCTGTCCAAGTAACTCCAACATCCAAATACTACAACGATTCCAATCGAAAGCGCTAAGAGCCTTAATAGACGCACCTTGGTATGTTACCAACGAAACCATCCATCGCGACCTCAAGATACTGCAACGCTCGACATCGGATTGGTTGCTGTTTATCATTCGAAATGTTAATCTGCGCTGTGATGATTAGATCATTGGATAATAATTCGGATGCTATTGGTCTGATATGTTGGGTCATCAACGGAGTCGTCGATCGTCGGCGTCATTGGTTATGTGTTCGTCTGTCACTGGGCGGTGGACTTGGAGACGCGGCTATTTGTGGTGTTTCCGATCTGTGGTCTGTTGTGTGCTTTTGGCGACGAGTGGGTGATACGTAGGGTGGCAAAGAAGGTGTTGTGGATCGGCTATTTGATGGGGAAGATTTCGGGCTGGACTTGCTGGAACGAGACCCTGAATGGCGTTTTGTCCTATGCAGCATTGTATGATGTCGTTCTCCGCATACGCGACATGATCCTGCGAAACAATGCTTCGTTGCGTGCCCTTTCCCGAGGCAGCTGAGGCATAGTGATGCTCTTTTGACCTCCCGAATGCGTTCGCAAAGGGATTTGATTTTGAAGGTGTCACATCTCCAAATGAGGTGTGGTCCTTGACAGGTGGGGCATGTTGGAGTAACCTGTGTCGCCGTAAGTGCATGCCCTCATGGTGCGCGTTGACGGACCGGAGTAGTTTGTTCCGGTGATTCTCTTGTTTGTTTGACCGTGGTGATCGGTGTGGAGCTTCGTGCTAATCTCTCTAGGAAGTTTAGTAAATGAATGTACGGAGGCACCTCGTTATTGGGCAGCGTCATTTCCCATTGTTTTTGGATAGTTAGTGGTATTTTCGAGAGGATGAGGCTGTTGAGCATAGCACTGGTATCGGGGTAGGATTCTCCTAATTTGTTCAATGCATATATGTGTTGTTTAAATGTGTGGACTAAGCGCCTTAATTCCGTTGGAGATTCTTTGGTTATCCTTGGATAATCAATTATTGCCATGCAATGACTGAAAGCTGTGTATCGTGGACATTCGAAACTTTCCTTGAGAACGGCTATAGCCTGACTGTAGTTTAATTACTAAGGGGTAACGCGTTTAAACAATCGGCTGCTTCTCCTTGCAGGGCGGACTGCAGGTAATGGAATTTCTGTATATCCGTGAGACTAGGATTTTTATCGATTGTGGAAGAAAAGGTATCATAAAACGTGTTCCATTTCTCTAAGCTTCCGTCAAAAGTAGGGAGCCGAAGATCTGGTAATTTAATGGCTATCGCATTTAAACTTGCGGATGATGCACAGGTTGGAAGGTTTATGGATGTCGACGGCGATGCTGCTTGCGCGTTCCTCAGAAGATTTTGTAGCTTTATGTCTACCGCGACGTACTGATTCCTTATTTCGAAGCCGTGCGCTTGTTCCTCCTCGTCTAATACTTCTAACTCGAGTTGGATCGCTTCGAATTGACTCGCAGCTTCGGTCAGTTGTTTCTCGTAGTTTGTTAACAAGGAGTTTTGCTGACGCTCGGATTGCTCGTACTCGTCCAGTCGGTTCGATACGTATGTGAATCGGCCGCTACAATAGCCTCGTCTCCGACGCAGGGAGATGAGTTGGTCTTCGCTTGTCATCGTTGCCGAGGATAGGAGATGGTCGAAATAAGGAACGAGCTTACCTTACTATCGTGCGGCGTGAGGTCGCGTGTATGCTTGGCGAAGAACGCCTTGTTCCTTGCCGACGGCCACTCGTTTGGTTGTATTATTAAGTTGTGAAATTCGTTGCGTTGATGACTGTCCAGCTGCGGCGGAAGGCTGCGTGGTTGTGTTCCCTTGCCAATGGGATGTGCTTCTTCGAAGATGACGCGCCTGACGTCACTGGTTTCGCAGTAGTGGTTGCTCCCGCTCCCGCTGCTGGTCTTGATAAAGTCACGTGGCACTGTGTGGTCACTGGTAAGTGCACTCTTCACTGGCACGTAATTCGGCTCGAAAATGTTTCAACCGTTCGCGGAGAGACGCAATCGCGAGATAGCACGTCAACGAGAGTTGTAAGTTCCCGTTACGATTAAATAATCGACGCCACGAACTGATCGATCCCCTTATTTCGATTATGATAATAAGGGTAGTTCAATGAAATTCCACAGAATTAACACAAATAAATTAATGTTTATTTCAACAACTTATTAACTAGAAAGATATAAATGGAACAAAAAAAATGTAACTGCGTTTTGGTTGATAAGTAATGCGCGACATACCACATGTGTTGACGGTTCGACTTCTCGAAAAGTTCTGAACGCCTTTCGATTTTTTTTGTTTTTTCTGGAAGGCGACTCCCACTACGTTCGGATCACGCCACATTCTTTCACGCGAGGTAAAATACGGGCCACGAGTCGACGTTTCTGGAAGTCGCCGTGCTTAATGAACCATGCGCTTGCCACTACAATGTTTGTTTGCCGGGCAGACGCGACGATCCGTCTGCGACATTATAGTGCCGCGATCGATAGTTAAGAATATGACCTATGGTAAGCCGCATGGCGTAACATTCTCCCCCCGTTGAGGGGTTACCGATCAAACTAGGGAGGTGTGGTTGAAGTTCCCATCTTATTTCGTCTCGGTGGCTAGTTGTTCGGGTTTCTCGAGATCGGGTTGAATTGGCAGTGGGACAAGCCTTTTGACGCCCCGATCCAAAATGCTCTTTGCCGTCTGAACTGTAGCTGTCCGGATGACACCATCGGCGCCTGGATGAACCTTGATAACTCGGCCCAGAGGCCAATGCATGGAGGGAACGTTGTCCTCTCTGAGGATGACGATTGTGCCCTTTTGGATGCTGTGTCCACCCTTGCTCCATTTATTGCGGTTGGTTAGCTCGTTCAAATACTCCTTATGCCAGCGGTTCCAAAAATGTTGTTTAAGCTGTTGGATATGCTGCCATTTGGAGAGTCGGTTCGATGGAATGTCTCTGAAATCTCGATCACGTAAGTACATTAATGAATCGCCAATGAGGAAATGTCCGGGAGTGAGGACTAGGAGATCATTTGGATCGGTGGAGATAGGAGTTAGCGGGCGGGAATTGAGGACTGCTTCTATTTCTATGATAAGAGTATTACGGTGTTAAGCTCATATGTTTCTGTTTCTCCACTCGCGCTGCGCCATAATATCCTTTGATATTTCCGATCCTCTGGTCGTACGAGGAATTGCCGATACATTTTCTCGATGTCGCCAGTGAGTACGTACTGATGAGCCCGGAATCTAATTAATATACAAAATAAATTGTGAATTGATTCGAGAATATAGGATTTCCCCATTTTCATGATTATCGTGATTGTTGTATAAATATATTTTTTAAGATACTAATAATTAGGTACTTATAAATTAGTATTATCAATTATTTTGCATTTATAATTCCGCCTCTAGTATAAGCGTTAATTGAAAACTAACTTTATGTTTCAAAAAGTACTAGCAAAGTCGTTGAGTAACAAGCCACTGATGCTAACACAAATAGCATTGTCGTAATTAAATATTTCTAAATATTCATTTTTCATTTTGAACCTGTAGAAACAATTTATTATATATACTATTAGCTAAGTAATTGCATATTTAATTAAGTCGAAATATAAAACTTAGTTATTTTAATAATTTAAAAAATAAAAAACTGACAAACATTTCAATTTAATTTATGGTTGGAACAAAAGACAGTTATTTTTCATTAATTGAAATATTGCAATGCAGAGTACTTTCCAAAATACGCCGAGAGTATTCCTGATGGTGAAACGAGCGTTGCTTCATCGAACGCAGCTAAAGAAAACAACATCTATGTAGTTGGTGGTACGATGCCTGAAATAGAGGGCGCTAAATTGTACAATACCTGTACTATTTGGGGTCCCGATGGAACTTTGATAGCAAAACACCGAAAGGTAAGTAATATATTCCTTTATGGCTTTGAATTTGAAAATATTGGGGTGAAGAAAGTGACTCTATCTAGGAATAATTTAGGAATATACATATGTACATACGTATACTATAACCAATTCTATAATTTACGGTTTATAAAATACGTTATGATACGGGAAACGCCCATTTTTGTTGTAATGTGTTTGTGTTGTATAAATTTTTCACATACTTAAAATATTATTATACTTATTTTTTCTCCTTTTTAAACATTATTAAATGATAAGATTTTTTAATAAAAGAAAGTGATAAAAACGCTGTCAGTTATTAAATAAAAAATAATTAAAGTTTAGGAGTTGGTAACTTTGATATTAAATTACAAAAGTTGCAGCAATAGAATTAGCGACCACATTTTTATGTTATTAGGTACATCTATTCGACATCGACATTCCTAATAAGATTACTTTTCGAGAGAGTGATTCACTCAGTCCTGGTAACTCCCTAACGACGTTCGATGTGAAGGGCTGCAAAATAGGTATTGGCATTTGCTATGATATTAGATTCGAGGAAATGGCACGCATTTATCGGAACAAAGGTACAGTAACTTAATCGATCAATACTTAACTAGCAAAAAATTAAATATCTTTCTTAAATATATTCTATATAAAATTAATATAATCTGTAACTCTGTATAAAAAGAAGCTTAATTTAAAAAACCAGTATATTTGCTGAAAATGAAACAAATAAAAGAATTAAAAGCACAATAAGAGGACTGTCCTCGCATATTCAGAAATGATGGAATGTGAACCGTGCAACTACGAAGTTAATTGGTATTCGGTGGCTTCATATTTCCTGCTTCTCTGGGTTAGGTTGCCAAATGCTGATATATCCAGCGGCATTCAATATGACCACTGGACCACTGCACTGGTCATTACTTCAGCGTTTCAGAGCGAATGATAATCAATTATACGTTGCCTGCATATCACCGGCTCGTGTTCCTTAAGCAAGTTACGTCGCATGGGGACATACACAGTTGACCAATCCCTGGGGAAAGATTCTTTACGATTTGGAAACTCAAGAGAATATGGCAGTCACCGATATCGGTAATTTACAGCTTAAAATTAAAAGCGAGAGATCCATGATGTAATTAATTTTTAGTCTCGTTAATTTATCGATTTAGCCATCTTCCTCTGTATTTGTTGAATTTATTAGTAAGCATTACTTATTACTTCGTATGTTTCTTTTTTCTATCAGATCTAAAAGTTGTTGAGGAAGTAAGGGCTCAGATACCTACATTTTCTCAGAGACGTACAGATTTGTACGACACTGTCTGTAAGAAGGAGTAACTCTACACTAAAACAGAAAATGTTTTTTTATAATATTTCTACTACGATATCCTTTTTTTGTGAATTATTACTAATTTCTTATCATTTGTACTAAATGAATGACTCAATTAAGAAAACCAAAACGTTATAAATAATAATCTGTATATCTTGTGTATCAACATGTAATTGGATATTATAATAATATAGGAATGCTATAATAATATAGGATAATAATATAGGAGAATAATAATATAGAAAAAAATACATGCTTTTAAACACCTTTAATATCGATCACATAAATTGTTATAATTCACAATGATTACGCATACATAAAAGGCCCCTTGATAGTAAAATTTACGATCAAAAGGCAATTACGTATCGTTTAACAACATTTAATTTATAACACCTTTTAAACATTTAGACAGATTAACACATAACACTTCTTATATATAAACATCAATTCGAAGTTATCAGCTTGGAGAAATTGGTCGATTAATACCTGTAGATTGTCTGTCTCGATGAAAGACTTAAAGAGAGCAAAAACATGATAATGCCGCTAATATAATATTCCTTCTTTCTTGTATCTGTCTGCCTCTCAGGTCGTTTTACTAATTACAATAAGTAATTTCGACTTCTTTGCGCTCTCTTTTAACGCATTCGAGACCGAAAGAAATTCATATCAGTCAGTAGGCAAGGGTATAATATACATATTTTATATATAACTTATGTAGTAATGTATATATCATGTTAATTTCATATTTTTTTCAATATAGAATTATATATAGAATATATATATATATATATATATTCTATATATATAGAATATATATATATATATATATATATATATGACTGTACATAATACATTATAGAATAACATAGTATATAATTTTATATTTTAAAAATATGAGGCATACTATTTAAGATTGTCATCGATTTAAAATCAAAGTATGAAAAGGATACCCTGGAGAGAGTAAAACACAGAATCATTCTAACTAAACATTCAGATCGTACCGACACCTAGGTATCGTCTTACAATTAAATCTCGGTCTCGAATGGATTAAAATGAAATACATACTTGCAGCTTCAACATCTTCAATATCGAGGAGATTCAAACTTTACAAATAAATGTAAATTGCGATGTAAAACAAAGCGATGTAAAAAGGGAAAAAGGAGGAAAGAAGGAACAGGGAAACAAAGAGAAGAAACGAATTTTTCATTTTCTCTTGCCAGGAATATAAGATGCTAAGTAATCTTCCTAAGTAATCTCCTCCAGCTTTTTCTAGTTTGATCAATAATTATTAGTACATGTTAGGAAAACAAATAGAATTTTTGTTCTCAAGCGAGGTATAATTTAAATTTTGTATGTACACAAAAATGTTAAATATCTGTAATAAACATGGTACAATCAATTTTTTTACATAAAATTATATTGTATAGGCTATTGTTATTTAAACATTTTAAATTGGATGAAGAAAAAAATGACGCAAATAAAACGTAGGACATTTTAATTAAAGAGACTAATATAGAGATTTATCTACTTAACTGTGATTAAATCATCTCCACTTAACGCTCTACCTCTTCTATTAATTATGCTTCGTTAAACTATGATCACAGAGGATGGGTTTTTTGATAAAATGACATTCTGACAAATATATATAGATCGATATATATAGATATAGATAGACAAATATATAGATTCTTACAACAGTAGTTATGAATGAACAGTAGTTATTGTATCAATTCCGTTCTTCAGAAGCTTCATTTGTGAAAAGACAATTCGCCAGAATATGGATTCACTGTAGTTATAGCTATAGGATTTCAATCTAGTTGACAGACTTGCTTTACGTAGAGAATATCTGTCTCTTGTTCTACCTTATCGCGATTCTCTCCTATACGCTTTGTCGAGCAAAGTAATATTGGCATATATCTCGGCTCTGGTTACAATCATTAGTTTCCGCCTAAACGGTTAGAATCACATAGCTCGCGCTCTACTCTCGTTTATTCAACATTCAGGCCATATGGTCGCATGCGACGAGTTTTATGTTAATTCCGACCGATTACAATACCTTTCTTTCGTTTACAAGGAACGACGAGACTGGCAGTTGCGTGATTTCCAATGCAAAAGCCGCGATATCTGCTCGATAACCTAACCTCAACCGATTTTGTTGTACTATTCTTATGTGGACTTCGTTTGTACCACTTTCGTAACAAAAATAGAATACGTAGAACACAGCATTCCGTTATGCGATATTGTCGATTCCTAACATCCGAAAAATCAGAGATAATTATTTCCCTACAGTTGTACATTTGTGTGAAAAATTACGAACGTAAAGTTGTTTGGTGCATGCACAGTCCTCCCCTCCCCTGCATTTGCGTGGACATGCTAGAAAGATTCACTTTTCCACGGTGAAACTGTATGTATTATAATTTCATTTTTACAAAGGTCGAACATCCTACTATGCATAAATTTAATATTAATATAAGCAGGTTTCGTGTTAAGTATTACATCTGACGTATAAGCACACGTGTGTACGAGCCTTGGTTTTAAATGTCTTATAGTAGACACCGAAAAGATTATTCAGTTGGATATCTGACTCAACATCAATATTTTACTAGGAGATAACATGTTAAGAACACGTTGGTGGATGGCATGGGAGATGATGAATGAAGACATACTTCTGTGAGATACATAAAATAGTAGTCAGAACGTATTTTGGCGCTTGGGGACAGCAACAGCTTTTTTTTTTTTATTTATTTGTTGGAATTACAATCAATTCTCGCGTTGAGAATTTTCAGTAATTTTTCTGGCGTGGCGCAGTGACATGGCTGTTTATTTACAATAAGTTAATACTTATTATAGATAGGTATAATTTATAAGTATTATAAGTAAGTGCATATGCTTAATTTGGATAATTAAATGAATCTAACGTTTAGGTCTAGCGGGTAGTGCCTCTTCAGCCTGCGAATCTGGTCCGTCGTATCGAGTAGTCCAGTGATTAGGGAGTTTCGGTGTTTCTTGACTCTTTTGCTATATCTGTCGCTATATTTTGCTATTTCCTCTTTGACTGTAGGTATCTTGAGATCGCGATGGATGGTTTCGTTGGTAACATACCAAGGTGCGTCTATTAAGGCTCTTAGCGTTTTCGATTGGAATCGTTGTAGTATTTCGATGTTGGAGTTACTTGCTGTTCCCCATCGCTTCCTATATCCCTATATTCCGTACTTGCTTCGCTTGGTACTTTTATAATTTTCGCAGTTACAATAAAAAATTTAATTCTTAACAGATTAAAGATTTAACCTCTTGCTTTATAGTGTACAATAATTTTTTTTTTTTTGTATAGGTTATGTGATCCATAGTTTGAGTAAGTAGTACATATATATATATATATATTTACGTGACAAGCTTTCATTTCAATCTATATTTAAGATTAATATTTTATCAGTTTCTGTTCGTAACAACATCGAAGTAGTCAATAAGTTTGAAGAGTATAATTAAGGAAGTTATGAAGCAAGAGGTTAAGAACAAATTCTGAAAGAGGTTATGTACAACTCAGTAGTACTGCTTTACATTACTTTGCGAATTACTTTTCAAGCATAAAAATAGTTTAACAGCCACTTATAGTTACTCACAGTTCGCTGTGGAGTGCCGAAGCGTGCAGACGTGTCTCTAGTGCCCAGCGTAGTTCGAAAACAACACGTGTCGCCCAAACGTCGAAAGAGAACACAGCTAAGTGCCCCTTACCCCCTAGGGAGAAGAAAATCCCACGCACCTAACCCCAACACGAATACTAGCCTCACAGCCTCACGACTAGTTGTTCATTCCGAATTAACTAGCTCGATGATGGCCCAGCAACCGCGACCAGGCTCTCCGGAGCAGACTCGCAGCTACCCCGAGCTACCCCCCCCGTGGCAGAAGTGTAGCAGAACTCTCCGCACTAACGACGCTAACACTACAAAGAAGAGGAAAATAGAACCAGCAACGCAAATAAACACACACAACAGGTTCGCCGTATTGGAATCCTCAAACGACGCCATGGAAATCGTAGAACCGCCATCAAACCAACACTCACAGAGAATCCCCCCTCCCCCACCAATTTTTGTGGACGACGTCATTGACATACAGACAATGACCAAGTCCCTAGAGAGAGATACCAGCAAGGAGGAATATAACCTTAAGATAAGCAACAACAAGGTGAAAATACTACCGACGAACCCAGAAGCTTACAGAAAACTCACCAAGACACTCAGGACCCTGAACGCCAACTTCCACACCTACCAACTTAAACAGGAAAGGCCTTTCCGGGTGGTCCTACGAAACATACACCACTCAGCAGATATAGACGAACTAAAATACGAACTCTCAAAACTCGGCCACGAAGTCGTCAACGTAAGTAATATAAGGCATAGAGTCTCGAAAGACCCGTTATCCTTATTCTTCCTAGACATTAAACAAAAACCGAACAATAAGGAAATATATAACATCAGTCGCCTAATGAACGCGATAGTAAAGATCGAACCACCGCTCGTGAAAAAAGAAATAGTGCAGTGCAAAAGGTGCCAAAGGTACGGTCATACGCAGAAATACTGCAACCATACTTTCCGCTGCGTTAAATGCGCAGGCTCTCACTCCACTGACCAGTGCGCCAAATCACCGGAAACCCCAGCGAAATGCATCCACTGCCAAGGGGACCACCCTGCCAACTACAAAGGCTGCCCAGCATATAAAACACTATACACGAACAGGTACCCTAAGCTCAGAGCAAAAGAGGTATCCAACCAAACACCCAGCCCGCCGAAATTCACGACTACCCCAACCCCCTCAACCAACCAAACGCACAGTCCTACCAAATTCATCTCCACCTCAACCTCCTTTGCCCAAGCAGTACAAGGCATCCAAAATAACCCGAACAGCCAAAGGAACCTTCCCCAAAACAGTGACCCCAACCCACCAAACACAGACAACTCCTCAAGGCTTGAAAAGCTAATAGAGAAACAATCGGAGCAAATAAATCACTTGCTATCGCTACTAACACTCATCGTGGAAAAATTAGCACGCCCCGACTCAAAATAAAACCAAGGCGCATAGCACTCTGGAACGCCAACGGTCTAGCGCAACACAAACTTGAACTAGAACTCTTCTTAAAACACCAGCAAATCGACGTAATGCTCGTGTCGGAAACCCACTTCACCGACAAAAGCTACCTGAAAATAAATGGTTACAAATTCTACCATACCCAACACCCCAGCGGAAAGGCCCACGGTGGCACCGGAATAATAATCAAAGCAAGTATTAAGCACTACGAACTCCCATCATTCCAGAAAGACTACCTCCAAGCAACAAACGTAGCAATAGAAGACTGTCATGGCTCAATCACCACCTCAGCAGTATACTGCCCTCCCAGACACTCCATCGCCAAAGAAGACTTTGATAACTTCCTGGACACCCTGGGCAACAGATTCATAGTTGGAGGAGACTATAACGCCAAGCACATCCAATGGGGCAGCAGACTGGTTACAGCAAGAGGCAAAAACCTCTTAAACAGCATAACAAACAACAACCTCAACTACCTCACCACATACGAACCCACATACTGGCCCACTGACACCAACAAAATACCCGACCTTCTCGACTTCTTCATAACTAAAAATATCCCATCAAGACACGTCCAGATCAACTCCTCGGCTGATCTCTCCTCTGATCATTCTCCCGTGATAGCAACAGTCAGTTCAACAATCATCGAGAATACACCTAATGGCTCCATTCACAACCAACACACCAACTGGCAGCTCTTCAGAGAAGTCTTTACACACTCAACCTCAGCCTTCACCCCACTAAAAACAAAGGAAGATATCGAAGCAGCCACGGAATACTTAAACACGAGCATAATAAACGCAATCCGCCTCTCCACACCGACAAAGCCATCTAACAGCAAACAAGAATATCCCCATTACATACTAAAAAAAATAGCAGAAAAACGAAGACTAAGAAGAGTATGGCAGACCCATAGAACACCGGAGGACAAACGCAAACTTAACAACGCAACTAGAAAGCTATCCAGAACCCTAAGAAACTATAAAAACGACTGTTTCCATAAATACCTCGCCAGCTTATCCCCCACAGCCGACGCCAACTACTCACTATGGAAGGCCTCCAGGAAACTCACACGCCCCCCACAAATAATCCCACCTATCCGCCGCCCGCAAGGTGGATGGGCGCGAAGCCCTATAGAAAAAGCCGACCTGTTTGCAAAACACTTGTCAAAAGTATTCAAACCCCATTCCCCCCAAACCGCCGCGGACGTTACTGAATACCTGCACACCCCCTTCCAAATGTCCCCTCCTATCGAACCCTTCTCCTCTGCTGAGACTATAGAAACAATCAGTCGCCTAAACCCCAAGAAAGCAGCAGGACACGACCTAATAGGCAATAGAGCAATCAAGGAACTTCCCACAAAAGGGATAGCACTCATCACATCGATTTTTAATGCTATCCTTCGCCTGGAACACTATCCTAAGGCTTGGAAAATCTCATTGATTACCCTCATCCCTAAACCCGGTAAACCGATATACGAAACCTGCTCCTATCGCCCAATCAGTCTTTTACCTACCCTGTCCAAACTATTCGAGAAGATGCTCACGAACCGACTCCTTCCAATCCTAGAGAACTTGAAAACACTCCCAGATCACCAATTCGGCTTCCGAAAACATCATTCTACAGTAGAGCAAATCCACCGCCTAACTCATACGATCAGCCAAACACTCGAAAAGAAAAAATATTGCTCAGCGGTCTTCCTAGACATCCAACAGGCATTCGATAAAGTATGGCATGAAGGGCTACTATACAAACTTAAAAAGATCCTACCCCACCCCTACTACTCCATCCTAAAATCTTACCTAACCAATAGGCAATTCATGGTTAAATACCTAGACGCCACTTCCGCAACATTCCCAATAGAAGCCGGCATACCCCAAGGTAGTGTCCTCGGACCCCTACTGTACTCCATCTACACTGCCGACCTACCTATATCAAATGATATAACAATAGCGTCATTTGCAGACGACACAGCGCTATTAGCTTCCCACGCTGACCCGGTAATAGCCTCATCCACTCTCCAGCGAAGTCTCGACTCCATGGAAAAGTGGTTTCACAAATGGGGCTTCAAAGTCAACGAAAAGAAATCCACACATGTAACCTTCACGCTCCGAAAACAAACCTGCCCCCAGGTCACCATCAACAATGCAACAGTTCCTAGCAGGGACACAGTCCGATACCTGGGCATGACCCTGGACAGGAGACTAACGTGGAAGACACACATCTCAGATAAAAGGAAGCAACTAAAGGACAAACTAAAAAAACTCTATTGGCTCACGGGCCGACGCTCCAAACTAAATATACAGAATAAAATTACCCTCTACAAGACCGTAATAAAACCTGTCTGGACCTACGGAATCCAACTATGGGGAACAGCAAGTAACTCCAACATTGAAATACTCCAACGCTTTCAATCGAAAACGCTAAGATCCCTAATTGACGCACCATGGTATGTAACCAATGAAACAATACACCGCGACCTCAAGATACCCACCGTCAAAGAGGAAATAGCAAAATATAGCAACAGATACAGCAAAAGAATCAACAAACACCGAAACCCCCTAATCACTGGACTACTCGATACGACGGACCAGACTCGCAGGCTGAAGAGGCACTACCCGCTAGATCTAAACGTCAGATTCATTTAATTATCCAAACTAAGCATATGCACTTACTTATAATACTTTAAATTATACCTATCTATAATAGTATTAACTTATTGTAAATAAACAGCCATGTCACTGCGCCACGCCAGAAAAATTACTGAAAATTCTCAACACGAGAATTGATTGTAATTTCAACAAATAAATAAAAAAAAAACTTATAGTTACTTCCTTACCATTACATTCATTAAATTCGTTTGATTTTGTAAACAAAATAACCACGCTGACCAGTCTCTTATTTAAAATAGAATTATTTTGTCATATATCCAACAGTTTACTTTCTCTTCGTAAATATTATTAATAATTTTATCAATTTCGTATACTTCCATACTTCGTATAAGTGACAATGAATCAGAAGAGTTTCATGGCAATATTGAACAACATACAGTCAACTACAACACCATTAGATACATCCACCATACAGTCAACTATTAGATAACAGCAACAACCATTAGATAACAGCAATACAATAGATTATAATTTTCTACGTGTCATTGATTCATCATCATCATTTTCCATTTTTTTAGCATATGTAAAAACGTATCTGACGTAATCTTACCTCGCTCTTTGAGTACAAAAATCCATTCAAATGAAACAAAGGGAAAAGAAATAAGAAAACAAACACTCACATACGAATCTTCATTACATAACTGTATGTACTCCTCGAGGTATAATTACTCAGACACGTTACAGCGTACCTTCTTCGTTCCCTGATGGCTGATGTTGATCGTTGACGTTTATAGTGAAAGAATTTCGTCAACGGCGCCATCTGGATCCCTGTTGAAAAATTAAAATAGCCGCAACAGCACCATTAAGCTCATCACCCAGAGTAGCGTTTGTCGCTGAGTCGTGGAGGAATTATTATCATCAACGACATAAACTTTACCAGTTCCGGTAATGTTCTTTAGATGGTCTAGGCATTCGAACTCGCAACATCGCTTTCCAAGACGAAACTTCTTGCATGTCTGTAGTAAAAAGAAATCGAATCTGGTCCGTCGTATCGAGTAGTCCAGTGATTAGGGGGTTTCGGTGTTTGTTGACTCTTTTGCTATATCTGTCGCTATATTTTGCTATTTCCTCTTTGGCTGTAGGTATCTTGAGGTCGCGATGGATGGTTTCGTTGGTAACATACCAAGGTGCGTCTATTAAGGCTCTTAGCGTTTTCGATTGGAATCGTTGTAGTATTTCGATGTTGGAGTTACTTGGACAGCAACAGCTGGTGATACTGTCATACACCTCCATTTATAAACTTTCGAAAATCGATGTGACCTTCAAACTTTAGTGTATTCTGTTTCACAGCACAAAATGTTTCCGAAACGTACGTTTATTGTTACAATATACTTGACTAGTGGCTCTGAAATACTATCCTTGAAAAAACAATGGGGAAATTGGAGCAAAAGCAGAAGGAAATAAACAAAGACCTTGTTGGTTCGTAAAAATAAAATATGCTACAGGAAAAACTTTTTCCAACGGATTGAGATGCGACAAGCTTTAAAAGCTATGGCGCGAATCGAGCGTTTGTCTACAAGAGCGCATTTTCGGTGGATATATATGTCGGAATGACATTGGGGATAGGGTTGTCGGTGTTTGAGGAGTCTTCATTGAAGGTAGCCATCGTTGCGGTGTAACGAAGATACGATTTATTGACACAGGTATGATTAACACAGGTTTGACAATCTACCACGGCGGTGAGACGTCCGCGACACTAGTGACAGTGGTCTCCGGTTCAATAACGAATCCGCGGCCAACGGGATGACAGATGGGCGTTCTCGCTGAATCTAAGTCTGATTCGTAAAAATAATTGCTGAGCGTAAAGACGTTACTCTTTGGTCGACGGGAGCGCGTAAAAGAATGCCCGTCCCGTCCCGATGATGCCACAGAGGAAAACTATAATGGGGTGTGTCTAAGGACACGAGATCATCGGATTCGTCGAGGAAAGCCTTCGTTTAGGAAGTAAGGGAAATTGACGTTGCTGCTAATTGGTCAATCTCCATATCGGTGGTTAGAAAAAGATGCTAGCCGCCCTCGAGGGAAAGTTGCTAGTGGGAGACGCCGCTCGTTGAAAAATATGTCTCCCCTATCTTCCCGTAGTTGGGACAAAGACTGTTTGTCTGTTTGAAGGACTTTAGTTAACTAAACCTTAAGATTTATAACGGGCCCTCGGGCTAGCCGAACATGTACTGCGGAGACGCATCGACATCTGGCAATCATCTTACTCGAAGAATAGGGTCTGCGTGTGGCGAGCCACGGGACAGAAACCGTTGGAATGTTTACTGTCGCGTGTCGCCACGAATATTTCTTTTAAGGAGAGCTATAGAATTACTCCATACCTTTGTTAGGCAAAGCGTTCATCCCTTGACCGCGGCTACGTTGGGCGACAGACTGTCACCTCGAGCCAAAGCTCACCGTCACTAATCTCGAACAATGACAATCGGATTGAATAACTACAATAGTTTAGTTACAGTTATAGTAGACTTTAGATTGCAATGTTGCGGGGCTATCCAAAGGTTCCGGTGTCCTTTCATCTC
The DNA here is from genome assembly GCF_011952255.1 of Bombus vosnesenskii. Classification (NCBI taxonomy): domain Eukaryota; kingdom Metazoa; phylum Arthropoda; class Insecta; order Hymenoptera; family Apidae; genus Bombus; species Bombus vosnesenskii. The sequence goes on from NW_022883030.1 coordinate 25,291, forward strand.
CGACATATAGATATACATGTATATGTGACGAAATATACTAAAGCAATATTGACCCTTTGTCGCTGAAAGTATCAAACTACAAAACTTCCTTTCAAATTTTCAGAATAAGGAAATCAGGATCATGATAAATAATTGGAACATAATTAAAAATAATATATCTTCTCTATAAGATAATGAATACATTGGTTCATTTAATTTTTATGGATATTCAAACGCTTCTGTGAAATAAAACGTCAAGATTATAGAGTATAAAATTCATAGCTATGAAATAACTAAAACTCTGATGTATTATTAAAAATATACGTTAGGTTGTATGTAGTGATACATACAAAGATTACATGTACAAACCCATAATTAACACAATGCTACCGCAACCATTCTGCAATCTACCTTGCCCAAAACACTCTTCCAGTCACCTCCAAACTCTTCAATTCTCTCCACCTAACCACCCACAAACCATTCACAAACATGCAATTCTCGACAAAAGAAGAACTTATCGTCAGTTGTCCTTAACATCTCGTTCATTCATTTGGTCCCTATCCCCCTATTTCCTCCCACTGCGATGATCGCACTACATTTTTCCACGTCTCTATTCTATTCTCTGGATGATCTGAATTCTCGAGCAGTCGAGTGACGATTGATCTGTACAATTGATCGATTTCTTTTTACTACAGACATGCAAGAAATTCCGTGTTGGAGAGCGATATTGCGAGTTCGAGTGCCTGGACCATCTGAAGAACGTTACCGGAACTGGTATAGTTTATGTCGTTGATGATAAGAATTCCTCCACGACTCAGCGACAAGAGCTACTCTGGGTGATGAGCTTAATGATGCTGTTGCGGCTATTTTAATTTTTCAACAGGGATCCAGATGGCGCCGTTGACGAAATTCTTTCACTATAAACGTCAACGATCAACATCAGCCATCAGGGAACGAAGAAGGTACGCTGTAACGTGTCTGAGTAATTATACCTCGAGGAGTACATACAGTTATGTAATGAAGATTCGTATGTGAGTGTTTGTTTCCTTATTTCTTTTCCCTTTGTTTCATTTGAATGGATTTTTGTACTCAAAGAGCGAGGTAAGATTACGTCAGATACGTTTTTACATATGCTAAAAAAATGGAAAATGATGATGATGAATCAATGACACGTAGAAAATTATAATCTATTGTATTGCTGTTATCTAATGGTGTTGTAGTTGACTGTATGGTGGATGTATCTAATGGTGTTGTAGTTGACTGTATGTTGTTCAATATTGCTATGAAACTCTTCTGATTCATTGTCACTTATACGAAGGATGGAAGTATACGAAATTGGGAGAAGTCAGATTGAGAGATGCAAGATTTATACGCTCGTTCTGTCAGTTATCCCAGTGTCTGTTACGCGATAGAAAATGAACGAACTGAATAATAAATGCATTATCGGCATGAAGATTGCTTGATGTAGGCCACCGCTTTTTTTCTATCCTTCCGATACCATTTTTCTTTTCTTTTTTTTTTTTTTGCGAAACACTTTGCTAGTCGTGAGAAGCAGCAATTCCCTTCTGCGAATCAATTACGGTTCACGAGAAATTGTATTATAGCCTGGAACGTATTCAAATTATCTTCAATTATTCTCGGCTGTTTCCATTTCCATTCGTCTCTTACGTAAGTACTCGTTTGATGTACGTACATAGTGAGACAATAATCGTTAACACCTTTAATGTCTTCAGTATTATAGAATAAGACGCGAAAAGACCTCTTCCTTTGCTGACAGTTATTATCGTTGTCATATGTTATCGTTGATTATACATCTTTATTTACAAATTCGTTCCTGTGTATAACGAAACAAAGGAAGAAACGAAAATGATACGTTTCATGACGCATTGTTAAATTATTAATTAACGAGAGTTACATATCTACATGAATGCTTTGAAATGTCAGTTATAATTCATGAAAATGGATACAAGCCATTTTACTATACATAAATAGAATTATAAAGACATGTTACGTACTAATGCTTTTACGAAATATATTTCTGTATACGTTTGACGTTTCTGTATTATTCCTTATGTGCTTTCTGCTCTTGTGTTTAGCTCGTCGGAAGTAAAAATACGTTAAGCGAATCAGCTAATCTATTCGAGCGTTTCAATGGCTCAGTCTTCTCTTATGCAACTATCAAAAGAGAAGATAAGACTTTGGTTATACAACATTTCATAACGTCCAAAGTAACGGGGCACTCATTAGTTGAAACTTTAAGACAGACCAGATATCAGTCATCGTCCGTAAATACATTTATTACGATTGTTTAAAGTTTAAAGAAACACCGTTATAAAGTCGTAATAAGAGACAAAGCGAAGAGAAAGTAAACTGTTGGATATATGACAAAATAATTCTATTTTAAATAAGAGACTGGTCAGCGTGGTTATTTTGTTTACAAAATCAAACGAATTTAATGAATGTAATGGTAAGGAAGTAACTATAAGTGGCTGTTAAACTATTTTTATGCTTGAAAAGTAATTCGCAAAGTAATGTAAAGCAGTACTACTGAGTTGTACCTAACCTCTTTCAGAATTTGTTCTTAACCTCTTGCTTCATAACTTCCTTAATTATACTCTTCAGACTTATTGACTACTTCGATGTTGTTACGAACAGAAACTGATAAAATATTAATCTTAAATATAGATTGAAATGAAAGCTTGTCACGTAAATATATATATATATATATATATATATATGTACTACTTACTCAAACTATGGATCACATAACCTATACAAAAAAAAATTATTGTACACTATAAAGCAAGAGGTTAAATCTTTAATCTGTTAAGAATTAAATTTTTTATTGTAACTGCGAAAATTATAAAAGTACGAAGCGAAGCAAGTACGGAATATATGCGGAATATGAATCGCTCAACGAACCAAAGAGCGGCTCAGTGACAAAATTAGTAAAGTCAAGACCACAAATATTACAACATTATTTTCTACCACAAAATAATTCTCTATACAAAAAAGGTACACAACGAATCGATTTTTCACAACGATAAGAGTCAACAGAACCAATCAAGACCAGGCGAGACTCTCATAAGACAACGATATCAGAGGGATCAAATCAGCGACTTCAATCTATGTTACAGAGTATAGTTATCAAGAAAAATTGCTCTTTTCATGAAAAGTATGGTAATGATACTCTTATAATACATTGTATATCTGGTAGTCGGATGTGCCCGTGGCCATCGGAAATGTAAAGACGACGCTTTTAGAAAGTGATAGCGCCATCGCGTTTTAAAAACGCGTTAGAAGAAGGACGGTTTCGCTATCCAAGGCGAATCGAAAAGTGTGCGTGTTGCGAGAATCAGAGTTGATCGAGACGTCGAAGCATAGAGTCGTTAGAATTGAGTTGCGAGTGTTGTCGAGTGTTAGAGTTGCTAGTGAGAGAGAGAGAGAGAGTTACCAAATAGTTGTCAAGTTATTTGTTGTAAATACGAGCGTTGCATTTAGTTTTCCTGTTAATCAAACATCGTTTCTCTGTCTAACTAATATCTGTATTTTCAATCCATTATTAATATATTCCGATATTACAAGTGGGGGCTCGTCCGGGATTGAATAAGACAGAGAAACGATACGATTTAACGGAGCTATTTCTGCGGGAGTAGAAAAGAATAGAATAAAATGGCAAACGTTGAAGACGAACGATTGTCGGGTGAAGAGGATTTGACGCTGGAGGAGCTGAGGAGTAAGCTCGCACAGATGAATCTGCCTATATCCGGTGCGAGATCAGTGCTGGTTGCCAGGTTGAACAGAGCGTGCAAACCTGGTCGATCTACTCCTAAGGATTCGAAGCGTGGCGAAGAACCAACAAACCAGCGAGATCTAAGAAGCAAGCAGAGAGCCGAACGCAGTCAAGAGGGAGAGGAAGACCTCGAGAAGCTGAGGACGAAAGAGCTGAGAGCGCGTCTCGTTAGCTTGGGGTTGAAGGTAACGGGAAGAAAATCCGAACTACGCGCGCGGCTACAGGCGGCCCTAGAAGGAGACGATGTATCGTCGGAAGAAGAGAGCTCCGACGAAAGTGAAGGCGAGGACGATAAACAAGGCGCGCGAGAATACAGGAGAGGCACGCGAGCGGTGTATCAGGACCGCGATGAGTAGCAGCAGAAGGTCTGCGTCGGTTCGATGTTGAGTCTTAAAGACGTGGAAGACTCATTAGAGAAATTCAGCGGGGATGATCTGCTGAGTGTAAATCAGTGGGTGGAAGACTTCGAGGAAATGGCAGAAGTGTGGGGTTGGTCAGACGCCCACATGGTGGCCTATGCTAAGAAATTACTCGCAGGCTCCGCTCAGGCCTTCGTACGACAAAAACGATGCGCGAAGTCCTGGGCAAAGCTAAAAAAGGCGTTGAGGAATGAGTTTGAAAATGTAGTAAGCGACCAACAGATACATGGCGAGTTATCCCATAGAAAGAAGAAAGCAGATGAGAGTCTGCAACAATATATGTATCACATGTGCGGGATTGCAAAACAAGGAAGGGTTGATACGCAATCCTTGATAGACTACATTATTCAAGGCATTCCCGACGGGGTCGCGAACAAGACTGTGCTATACGGAGCCAGGAATATCGAGCAATTAAAAGAGCGTTTCAGGCGCTACGAAGCGATAAAAAGAGATATGGAGATGAGGACGAAATTTGAGGAGCCGAAGAGTAACAGGGTAAAGCCGGTGGCGAAGCTGTCCGAAACCGAGGGGAACAAGAAGGAATATTATATTAGCGGCATTTTTGTAGCCATTATATATGGTTTCGATGGCATAATTAATCAGTATCAACTTACCAGTTTTTAACGGAAGGACAAAAAGAAGAGCAGACGGCACACAGACCGCAATCATGATCATTTTCAAGTAGAATCTCAAACTGCCGTACATCTTCGAAAACTTCGTTAGTCGTAAGGGATCAAAGGATGATGTCCGTGCTGCGGAAAATAGATGAGAAGCGGCTATTTCAACAACCACCGTGTAGGTACTGCACTAGCCAGAAGTATCTGCGACAGAAATCAGAATACACTCGTTTTCGCATGGTTGGATCAATTTCGCGTGGGACTAACCTGATTGAACCTAACGCGGGATAATTGCTCAACTCACGACTTTAACCAGCCCGCTTGATTCTCTGCAAATGCTTGAAATTGACGCTTGGATTCTTTCCAGATTAACTAGCTTTGCCCCTCCCTCCCTTTATCTATTTTCTTAGATCGACTTAGACTGCCACAACATATTATCTTTCTTCTTTTCTTTTCTTTTCTTTCCTTTTGATCTTTTAAAGCCCTAAATCGCTGGCTATTTTGTATACTATATATTTTGTACACTCAATTACTCTGTAAGTCATAAGTACATATGTTTTACAACGTTATTTGTCATATTTCAGTTAAACCCCAGAAAAGCCAGAAATATATTTTCAGTATGTTTTAACGCGCCCCTGGCAAAGATCTCAAAAACGAGTTGCGGCACAATTTAAAGCGACAAATAGCATCGCGTGTCTCGTTGTGGTAACACACGGTTCGCCAGCTTTTTAAAAGCGCTCTCCGTCTGCTTTTTCCTCTCTTCCCTGTCTCTTCGTTTTTCCTTAACAAGCGAAACCATTTTCGCGAGGACGAGAGTACGGAAATGACGTACTGGCAATTTTGTTTTGTGATAATACAAGCAGCTCGGTTTCAGTGAATTAAACTTGACCCCAAGCTTCTACTTATCTATCTTCCTTTCCTTTATTTTCCCTTCTATATCGGTTTTGCGGTTTTCCACATTTCCATCACAATAAACCATGTTTTTTCTCGATTTTACATGTTAGCCAATGATTCACGGCAAAAGCGTCGACTGTAAAAATATTTGTAGTTGCAATAGCAACAAGTATGTTTTCTCAAATAGAAAATATTGGGAGCGTACACGCTGGTAAAACAATTCATGAATAGCTCGTCCTCTGCTTGTTATTTGTTTCGATACTGTTAGCAAACAAATTCATGAAACATACTGGTATAGCGTAAAATGAACATAAAAGTTTTGCGTACACTTGAGAGCTGAACATTGGCTGTTATACGTATATTATATATGTCGGATGGTCATTGGAAATGGGGTTGTGGGCGTCAAATGAATCTTCTCGAGGATTAGCCATTGATACGGTACACACAGGCGTAGTTTATTACAATGATAGAATTATTACAGTCTTAACAATTGATCACGGCGGTTCGGCACTCGCGACGCTAGGGACGATGCTCTCGGGCTCAATAACGAATCCGCGGTCAACGGGACGACAACAGAACGTACTCACAAAGTCCAAGTCTGAGAATAATCACTGATCGCGAAGGCGTTACTCTTCGATCGATGAGATCGCGAGCGAGAATGCCTTTCCCGTCCCGATGATGCCACAGAGGAAAACTATAACGGGGTGTGTCTAAGGATACGAGATCATCGGATTCGTCGAGAAAAGCCTTCGTTCAGAAAGTAAGGGAAATTGGCGTTGCTGCTAATTGGTCAATCTCCATATCGGTGGTTAGAAAAGGATGCTAGCCGCCCTCGAGGGAAAGTTGCTAGTGGGAGACGCCGCTCGTTGAAAAATATGTCTCCCCTATCTTCCCGTAGTTGGGACAAAAACTGTTTGTCTGTTTGAAGGACTTTAGTTAACTAAACCTTAAGATTTATAACGGGCCCTCGGGCTAGCCGAACATGTACTGCTGAGACGCATCGACATCTGGCAATCATCTTACTCGAAGAATAGGGTCTGCGTGTGGCCAGCCACGGGACAGAAACCGTTGGAATGTTTACTGTCGTGTGTCGCCACGAATATTTCTTTTAAGGAGAGCTATAGAATTACTCCATACCTTTGTTAGGCAAAGCGTTCATCCCGTGACCGCGGCTACGTTCGGCAACTGACTGTCGCCTCGAGCCCAAGCTCATTATCACGACTCTCGAACAATTACAATCGGGTTGAATAACTACAATTGTTCAATTACAGCTATAGTAGACTCTAGGTTACAATGTTGCGGGATTATC